>NW_027266341.1:7812500-7815000 GCF_022045235.1 Haliotis cracherodii | reverse complement strand
ACTTGTTGATATGCGACAAACGTAAGCACGCCATGGCAGTTATTCTCAGGATATGGATTTATGAATAATATATATAGTTCTTTTAACCTACTCCAACTCGAAAGGTCAACTTCAAGGAACAGGATACCACGTTGTATAATCAGGCTACATTCAATTCCGGTTAACTCGATCATGATTTTACTTCTTACATGTTCATGATTTGGGCAACTGTTGATTTGATATTCTTCTATTAATTTACCAAAATTGACAAATATCTTTTGGACCTTTGGACGTCCTGGATGACAATCAATGTCCTTGAAAGTAAACAGATCTGCAGTATCTGGAACTATATGTTTGAAATCGCTGATGTTTATGGTCAGGTCGTGAATTAAGAGAATTTCAATTAATTTTTCAAATGCCAGGATGATGGTGTGACCATGACGCCGAACGTGGACGAAACAAGCCTCAAGTTGCCAATGACCGGAAGTAGAATGTCGGAGGTTGTTGGTTGACATTGGCTGGGTGGGAGGGCGTTATTTGGGTTTTTGTCTGGGATCATTTTAAAAAATGTCGTTGCCTAAGCCTGACTTAACATAATTTTGATTCTTCGATCAAGTGTTCATTAAATATCTATTTAAACATAAAAAACCTATACGGTTAAACTGTCTCAGTTTCACACCTGGCACTGATTACAACATGTAGACATAGCCTTGATATGTCCACCATAGAGTTCAGTAAGGCTACCGTTCACGTTGTGGTGTAGAGGACATCGGAAGGTCGGTGGACATCGTCCGGATTAACGAGGTTTCATGCGAGCCTGTATATCGTCAGTAAAAATCTAAGATGGTTGTAAGTGACCTAATATGAGACCGTATGCTGCCGGTAACAGCAATCTTTCGAACACCCGCCTCGCATATTCAAAGCCCGAAAGTGATGCAGGTCTTAGACGTTTACCACTTCGGTGAAACCAACGAGCACGGGTATGGGGCTGACAAACCTAGAAACATAATCGGGGTGACCCGGGATTCGAATCCACAATCATAGGTTTCTGGTGTACCTAAGGGACGCAACACTTTACAGCGAATCGCGGCGCCTTAGACGACTGGGCCACCCGTGCCCCCTAATCCCCAAAAGAACAACAAACAGCATCATACGTTTAGTGCAGTATATATTCTATTGTAAAGGTTTGTGTTCACATTTAAGCCTTGTATGGGAAACATATGTACTGGTAACGGTTGTGAGTGTCACATCTTCATTTTGGGGGGCACGGGTGGCCCAGTCGTCTAAGGCGCCGCCATTCGCTGTGCAGAGTTGCGTCCCTTGGGCACGCCACAAACCTATGTTTGTGGGTTCGAATCCCGGTTCGCCCCAATTATGTTTCTAGGTTTGTCAGCACCATACCCGTGCTCGTAGGTTTCACCGAAGTGGTAAACGTCTGGGACCTGCATCACTTCGGGCTTTCCTCCCACATTAATGTGTACAGAGCATTGATAATTTGACAATCCCGCATTTTGAAAAGTCAATGATTAAATGTGAGATTTTAAGGTCTACACAATATTTAAGTGAAGGGCTTTGTTTGACACCATACATGGGAAATTGAGTAAATATGTACAGAGAAGTAGTAACTTGATAATTACGTATTAATTTTATATTGAAAAGTGAATGACTGAATGTGTTTTCATTGTCTACATCTCGTGTCTGTTTGTCAGGGATGTGAGGCCCACACCCGGTCACATAAATACAAAGAACGTTTCTATATTTGCATCCGTGTTTTCATTCAAGTACGTTCGGATTTTTACATTACATAATTAATTATGTCTTAAAACATTTCAAAATCATGTTGATTAGTACGAAGATAGTCAGTTTTGTTCTAATCTCAACGTGACATGAAATTGTTAATGAACACTGACAATAAGAAGTCATGCATATACGTATAAACCCATACACGTACACATACCCCACACACCATACACACATACACTCCCCACACACCATACACGCATACCCACACACACACACACACACCATACACATGTACAAGAACACACACCCACACATCATACACACATACACGCCCGAACATACACTTTGTGGTTTGTTTCCGAACCAGAATTAAAACTGAACAATATTTTTGTGACATAGTATAAAGTTCCACACATACCAACACAGTGGGGCGGTCGGGTAGCCTAGTGGTTAAAGCGTTCGCTCATCACGCCGAAGACCCGGTTTCCATTCCCGACATGGGTACATTGTGTGAAGCCCATTTCTGGTGTCCCCCGCCGTGATATTGCTGGATTATTGCTAAAAGCGGCGTTAAACCATACTCACTCACTCGCCAACACAGTACTGGGTATTGTCCTTTGCACAAGATGATTAGTGACACCTGCATAGAGACACCTAGGGCAAGTGTAAGCTGACACTGTGTCCAGAACATATATCACAACACAGGATCTCGGGCAAATTTTTTTGTCTGGCAGAAAGAATAAACAGGTATTGGTGACCGACCTTCCGGTATAACATT